>NC_048902.1:14539444-14580889 GCF_011077185.1 Oxyura jamaicensis
GGGAAGGGAAGGGAAGGGAAGGGAAGGGAAGGGAAGGGAAGGGAAGGGAAGGGAAGGGAAGGGAAGGGAAGGGAAGGGAAGGGAAGGGAAGGGAAGGGAAGGGAAGGGAAGGGAAGGGAAGGGAAGGGAAGGGAGCTGCATCCCAAAGTCTGAAGAGAATGAAGAAAGACTTCAAGGCCTTGGGATGGCTTTTAATGTCTATAAATACGTAAAGAGTGAGTGTCAGGAGGATGAAGCCAGGCTCTTCTTGGAGACATCCAATGATAGGACAAGGGGCAATGTAAAAGTTAATAAATTTAAATCTACTAATCCAAGTATCAGAAAGATCTAAATCTATGATGCTGACATCTGAAACGTGAGCATTAATCTCAGTTCTATTGTATTCACACATACCAACACTTGGGTCCAAGTATTCAGGTTGAAATATTAAAAAAAAAAAAAAAAAAAAAGACCTCTTACGAGATTCATTTCCAATTTACAGGAATATTTGAGGGGTTCCAGATTTTAATGAATTACTTTTGGCTTGACAGATGGAAGCAGAATAGAATATTGAATGGTATTTGCAACCAAATCTTCAGGTCAGCAAATTGATTCTGTACACTAAAGAATCCCCTTGTAAGAAATAAGCAAGAACTAATGCTAAAGACTGCTAAAAGGAAGATGAAATAGCCTGTTAATATTATTTGAAAGAGATAACTTGCACATTTTCATGCATTTCCAGCAAGAAAGTCAATGTAAGAAATATTTTGTTTCAGTGCTACCAAGTCAGGTACTTAGAGTACTTGGGAAAAATGAGTGGAAATACTTTAAAATGCCCGAATCAGAGAAAACGCAAAAAGTGTTTGTATTATCCCTCTGATGAAATGAAGGAATCTTCCCTCATGGATATATTTACATTTATATTTGAGATGGATTAAAATCCTAAACAAAGAAAAAAAAAAAAAAAAAAAAGAACCTGATAGATATCAGTTGGATATTGGGGCTCAGCCTTTCAACATACAGAAGTCATTTTCAGGGTGTTTGGAATGGAAATTTCAAAAAACTCTTCTACAGGCTAGCTGTAAGAATACTGGATTCTGTCACCGGTGACAAACGCTTATGTCAAATCGCTCACGTCCTCAGTGCCTGTCTGTGGTCCTGATCAGTGATGAAAAATAGAACAAGAAAGAATGCAGAAAATCATTTACACATTTTAAAGGATCTATTAAAAAAAAAAAAAAAAATCTTCATTGGGTCTTTCTGCTTATTTTTTGGTGCCTCCACCATGTCATAGGGACCTGTAGATGGCACACTTCATATTCATCATCTGAATGAGGCATTTAATCTCTTCCTGCCGTTTCAAGAACCTGGTCACACAATTTAAGCAAATTTGGGTTAAAGACCTCACAGATGTTAAAGGGGGAAGAGAGCAAATCATTAGATATTGATACAACCTGATATGTCACTGCTTTTAGGTGTTACTGTGGTTATTTAGGAAATGAGTGCAATCCTCCTCCATGGAGATCGCTAGAATTTCTGCCACTGACTTCAGTCAATGTAGAATTTTTCCTCGCTGTCTAAAGAAGATTCAAAACCACTGTCTTGACCTGTGGTGCCTATTAAAAACCCATTAGAACTTCTCAGGAGTAGGGAGTGTTAAATGTAGTGCTCAAGGCAATTATATTCACTTTCTTTAAACTGTCTGCAGTTTCTTCTGCCTTTTCTGTCTTGGAATTGATGTGTGTATAGGAGAACATTGTTAAAACAGCTGCAGAGTACTTCCTGGCTACACTTTACAGAGAAATAAAAGGATTAGTATAGAGCTTGCAAAGATAATCATTTGAATGTCTTATTAATTAATTGTTATTTGTAATAATGGCTCTTTCCTTAAGGGTCTTTTAGAATCCTTAACCGCTTATTAATGCTGTATAGATAAGGATTGCTCCCTAGTGGGAGAAATAAGGTGGAGTATGGAAGCCATTCAGTGAAAACAACAGGTTGGAGAAAGGAACAGAGAAAGAATTCACCATTTGAGTGAACGGAAAATTATGAACAGCTAAATGCATTAACAGAGTTCATCCCGTGCACATAAAAAGTGTCAGGAGATCTCATAGACTTCTGTATTACTGAGGTATTCAGTGTAAGCATGGTCCTTCCCACAAAGTCTAGAACCTCATTTTATATCGAATTCGGGTCCATTTAGATCATAGTTAAAGGCATGCCTTGAACTTACGGACAGCTGTTAAAAGTAGCCATAGATCAGCTAGCTTTGGCTGTCAGTAACAGCCAAATGCAGGATTCTCTCCAAACGCAGGATTCTCAGCACAGGTTCTTACATTTAGCTGAGTGAATGCTCAGGTAGCTAGCCTGTACCTACTACCACTAGTACTCACGTTGATGATGATACTAGTGGTAGACAAGTGTAATAATGAATAGACCAGAGCAACATGGCCTAGCAGGAGGTGTCCCTGCCCATGGCAGGGGGTTGGAAATAGATGACCTTTAAGGTCTCTTCTAACCCAAACACCCCAAAAATGAGTGCTTAATTACCTTAGATCTAGCTTAAAGGTGTCCGTATGACCTGCCAACATTTTTTTTTTTTTTTTTTACATCACTGAATATTTTAGAAGAATAAGTGTCCTGTATCATCCCAGAAACACTTCTGCCTTCAGCTCAATGTTTTTGGCTCCAGACTGGAGTTTCTTTTCATTTCCCTGTTGAATGAAACCTCAAAACAAGGACTCCATTTTCCTGGCATGGAAGATTAAAAGAGTGAGGGACCCTAGACAGATTTCACTAAGGAGAAACCAAGAGGTACGGCTACGTTCATGCCGTAGAAGGTCTGGGAATAGCAGGCAACACTAAAACAGCATGGCAATAGCTATCTCTTCTCCAACCTCATGAGACCTACATTGGAGGGAGGGTAGCACAGGGTTCTTTGCAAGATTTACTCACTTTGTAGAGACCGTGGCTACAGCCGCAATATGTGCTCTCCATGGTGTAGCTCCTCAACACGCCCATTTCCTGCCACACCACGACCCGCGCTGTTGATTCCCGGGACTTCTCTACCAGGAAGCTGCAGCTGTTCATGACAAAGGCGGGGGCCACTTTATCCAGGATTTTAGGAAGAGTCTATGAGAAAGTATCAGCAATGAGAAAATGAACTCAACAGATGAACACGTGTTTATATTGCTCACACATCTTCAGAAAGACCTGTGTTTTTTGAAGTGTCTGTCATCAAACCTATCTGTAGAAACTGTTAAAGAGATAGCTCCAACTAGTGCCAAAGTGGCTTCATTATGTTCATCCCATGTGAAATCCTCATATTCTAATGTTTGTTTCTTTCAAGTCAAAGACTGAAATGCTAAACATAAAGTACATTTAGTATATCTCATTCAAAATCAAACATCCTTCACATCCAATAATTTTGGGCTGCTGAAGTCACAAAGTTTTATTTTCAAGCTGTTTCAACATGAACTACACCTTCCTGTTGTTCTGCCCAGAGGGCTGCAGTCATAGCTCAGTACACGACTTTTCCATTCTACTCTCCTCTTCAGCCCTACTGTATCTCCTGCCATCACACATCCACAATTTGACAAAGGATTCAGCTATGGGAGGAGTTTTGTTTGAAACTAGCATGCAGCAGAGAAAGGGGATGTGTAATCCCCATGAAGGTCATGGATAATTACATGAAAATAGAGCTTAGCATTTAACTATCTTGCACTGTGAAACCAAAATATTCTTGTTTGAGTCCAAATGGTAAATTTTGTACACTTCAGTTAGAAAATCACAGTAAAAAGTAATCATGAAAACCCAGTAAAGATTATATTTTAGCACTGAGTAATTTTCTTGTACTAGAAATGATATTTCCTAAAGCAGTCTACAAAGGCTCCTAATACACTGCAGTATCAAAAACTTCCATCAGTGCAGAGGCAACACATACTTAGTCATGACATCTGTAAAAACATATACTAGATACGTTAACACCAGTTGTGCTCTAGGTAGAAACGGAACCTATTCGTATGTATGTGTACATGTTAATTTTAGTGCTTGCATCCAATCCTGAATATATGCCAAAAAAACATCTGGTCCATCTAGAAAACAGTAAGCAAAATGAGGGCATTCATTATTTCTTTGATGACAGCTTTCTTAAACTTCTGAACCAAATGGGATCATACAGGAGTCTCTGCTCATTGCTAATGGCATTTACCCTTGAATTTCATTCAGTTTGGGCGGTGAAAGCCAAGCAGCTAATTTCACATTCCGATAACAATCAGGTTCACTGATTGATTATGAGCAATTGTAGTTCGGTTCTGTGGAGCTTTGCTTCATAGCACCGTACCGGAATTCTTGCTTTCATCAACATTGAAAGAGTAAGGTTTAATAGCAGGTCTTTTCCTAAAGCATGATTGACACAAATGATAAATCTTTGCCCTAAACTATTTTGCAGTATCCCCCTGCAAACAGCTTAACCATACGTATCTCTGTAACAAAAAAGTAAATGTCATTTGTTAGTATATCCTGGCTACAGCTCTCAATGGACCCTACCAGTTCTGTAAGGTATAGCTCTATAAGGTTCATTTATCAGATTAAAAAAAAAAAAGTGGAGAAAACTCGAACAAAGGGAGAAATTACATTTTAAATCTGAGATCAACATGAGCTTTAAATCTCACGTCAAGGTCTCCAGCGTGCTACTAAGAAGTGCAGCACTCCCTCTCTGTGAGCATACTGAACAGAGGAATCTTTAATATGGACTGCTTGCTGTAGACTAAGCATTCAACATTGCTGAATTGCCTTCATAGTACTATTTGCTGCAAAATAGTGCTCTTTCATGTGGAGCTTCCAGGTTTTCCTGGACTTGGGTAGAACAGTCATATCACCCAAACAATTACAATCCTGAGCACTATCATTAGATCCAGTTAAACTGTGTCTGAGGATACAGATAGTTTTCATTCTGTCCTTACCTGAAACAACACACAGATTTTTGTAAATATATATATTATGAAGTACAATAATCAAATTCTTAATCCAGTTTAGCTTTTAAAAACAATTGAAATTATATGCATAATCAATCTTTTACATACAATTAAATAAAAATGCTGGCAGGTAACAGTAATGTCTCTACGCAGGACTCATTTAGGAGCATTAGCAAATCTGAATTTAATATTCTGTTCATTTTACCAGCTTTCACGGGATTTCACACTAATGGTTCTTTCTTCTCTACTTATTTTTCTCATTAATTATATTTCAATTGTATTTTTGGAAGGGTGAAAACACACCCTTTTAAAGGATTCTTTAACGATAGTGCCGCAGTGTGACTGCGTTCCCTTTCTCACACACAGCTGGATTTAACATGCACAACAGTGAGGAGAGCTGCTCCCCTCACGCAGGACCATGTCCAAAAACCACCATTCCCATTAGAAGAGATTGGAATGAGGTTTCTCTGCTGATGTCCCTGCAGAAATTGTTTTCAAAAGGGCCTGGAATGGCTATCAAAAGGACAAATCCTGAAACTGGGTTTTGTGATGCCAATGCACAAGTCATCTAAGGCCACTAAATAATAGAAAGTAATGAAGACTCTTACTCCTGTGAATTGCCAATGGGTTACAGCTCAGTCCGTGGCCTATGTCTATGAGGCAAAGGCTGTTCCAAAATCACCATTTTCTTGAGGTATTTGATTCCTGCTCCTGAGGAGCAAATCCATTGTGGAGGTCAGGCCAATCCTCAGTTATCTACAGGAGGCAGGACAGAAACCTCCCGAATTGTGGAAGAAAAAAAAAAAAAAAAAAAAAAAAAGAGAGAGAAAGAATTCTAACCACAAAATCCTTTTTATAGGCCACTGCAGTGTTTTTTTGGACAGCCTTGGAGGCTTGCTCCTGGTTTCTTCATTGCAGATTCAAGACAGGCTCCAGATGCCGAAAGCAGCATTTGAATTCTGTTTGTGTAACAGTGAACCATCCTCAGCCTTTTCAAGCTGCCTGAATTCAAACACAGCAAAAGATATCCTGACTGTAAGCACCCTTCCTGCTTTCTTTGTGAAACAGAGTGTTTGCCACAGGGACCCCTTATGATGAATGTTGGAGTACTTTCTTCAGGGAAAGTGTCCGTATGGTACGTACACTACTTTAAGACCAACCTTATGGAAGGATAATTAGACTTGTCAACCTACTTCAGGTTGGAGTTAGACAAGCTATACCTCTGTAATTAAGTTTAAGGCCACAGTTAATATTTTATGAAATTAACCTTTTCTAAGACTATAAATATATCGTACCAGATCTTTTTTTTTCATGGAAATTTGTCATTTAAGAGGAAAATATCATCTAGACAGTTGCAAAGAAAGAGATGGCAGAAAATCCAGAGAAGAGTTTGATGAAATACAAGCAAGACAGATTTCAATATTCATTCTTTCAAATCCCAGATTTTTTTTCCCCATTTATGACGGCAAGCACTTGCTATGAAAACTTCACTGTGTTAGATCCGTTTGACATCCATTGAATTCTCTGGCATTTTCATTGGGTTCGGGAGCATTTCGTGAGGAAGCAACTCAGCTGAGTAGGACAACGGCACATTGACATTTTGTCAGTAACTATTATGGAATACCTTTTAATTTTCTTAGTATGACGGGGTGAGAAGCACACATATACTTGGAACTCATAGAACACACAAAACTACGGCATTCCAGCAGTCTGTGGCCAAAGATAATAAGACAGCACCTTACTAAAATATAATAAATCGGGACCCACCTGTTGATAATTTTAGTCCTGATAGCCGGTGCATGAGCTTTTGTGAATGATTTTAAGTTTTCTGAGTATCTACTCCTCTGGAGTAAAGGAAGCTCTCACCTACACCCAAATTTTGTGAGTGGGCCTTATCTTAGAGAGCAATGTACACGCACGTACATGTCAGTAATTGCATAAAGGAACAAAGCAGACTTACCCTGTAGCCAACATCTTCTGTGATAACTGCTGTGTCAACTGTGCAGCCTGCTTGCCATAAGGTCTCCTTGATACTGCAACCATAGAGAAACACATTCTTTTTCTGGGAGTGGCCATGGTAGTCACAGAATACCTAAGGAGGTAAAAGGCAAAATCTTGAACACTGAAGAAAAAGTTTCCTGGTTCTTCATAACAGATACAGGTACTATAAGACTATAGTGGAGATTATTTATTTATTTATTCCAGTCTCTTCAGACAAGCTCAGACTCTGGGCCATGCCTATAATCAGTGTCAAACTCTGTTAGTCAGTTGTATTTTGTTTTATCTATTGGATCTGACATGATCTTAGGAATCCAGAGTCAAGATCAGTGCATTTCCATCTGCAGCAGACATAAACATGACACCTGTGCAAGAATCCATGGCAACTCAGGAACCTAAGAGTTCATGGCAACTTAGGATACAACAAAGCAATTTGTCAGGCTCCTTTGACTTCTAAACTCTAGCATTATCCTCATGAGATTTTAAAACTACACTTTCCTCAGCAATGGATCGCGACCTCAGCTTCTTTAAATTCAAAACTAGTGCTACTTAATTTTCAGGAAAATATAATTGCACACTCATGTAAAAACATTTAGTATGCTGTCAGATCTTTGCCTGAACTCCTGGAAGCCAAGCACAGAACATGACCTATCTTCATGGCAAATAATCTCATTCCACACTATCTAATATATCTACTTTATCCATCTCTCTTATGTCAGCTGTCATATAAGGTAGGCACAAGGCATGCTTCCAGTTTTAGTGGAAGTTTTGATTGCCTTTATAGGCAGATATCAACTCCTATAGAAATGAAAATCACAATTTAATGACCTAAGAGGTAAATATTGACCCAAGTGTTAAAGAGTAATCAATCTCAGTACGCTCTGAGATATGAAGTCAATATACACACTGCTGTTACATACATTCTCCATGTCTTCATCAGAAAAATTCAGAAATCTGTCAATGAAAGACAAGAATTTCTAAAGAGAAGAAATTGGTTCATTTTAAACCAATATTCACCACTTATTAGAAAGGAGCTTCAAGATCTCATTGAAATTGTTTTCTGGGGCATATGCAAGAGACAAAGGAACAGGTGTTGGAAGGTAGGGAAGAATTACGAAAAAATATAACGAGAGATAGGGGAAAAATATGGGGGAGAAAAACATGTATTCTTACATAAACACATATACAGGAGGGGAGAAACAGATGGAGCAGTTGAGTTTCTTCCACCAAATGTAAAGGCAAGATTTACCCTAGTACGTTTATTTGCCAGTTATACAGTAACTAAGTTTAGCTGAAGGCAGTCATGGAGTTTAATTATCTAGGAATTGAGTATTTAAATCTGTTCAGCTCTTCTGACAAACTGTACATTGACAAACTGAAGATGCTAAGGCATACACGCATGAAGAACCATCTCCCTGCTCCTAATTAGTTGGACAATTCAACTTATCTTGACAAAAACCTCACACTGGCAGTTTGTTTGCTTATACCCTGCTCCTTTTGTTTTCCAACTTGTCAGTGTTCCTTCAGAGACCGCCACACAACTCCAGCTCTCTTTGCAAGACTCTGGACCTGCACATCCCCATCCCTGCAGTGCAAGGCATTCCACACCTAAAGCACGAGATCAGTGACCTTCACAGCAACAAGTGCTCCTGCACTGCTTATACCCTTGCCACCTGGCAAAGGCAGAAAGGGGAGGACAAAGAGAGCAGTTTGAGAGCTGCTAATGAGTGCAAACCTACAATCAGCATCCTTTCCAAAGGGAAAATAAAATAAAATAATAATAATAAAAGAAGGACAACATTGCACAGACCCCAGACATTCAGCCCTGTCAGGCTGTGTGCATATTTTACAGGGATTACACAACCCCTGCACTAGAAATAACTGGCTGAAGCACGTGGAATTACCCTGTAATGGTCCCTTCCAAACAGCTACATTTATTGGATCTCTTAATGACAGACATTTTTCCAGTTAGTGTTCCATCTCTGCTTTCAGCGACATATAGTCATAGGGTAGGTTAACCACAGGTACCACCTAGAATTTATTCCTATGAATATCAAAGAAGATTTTATAGCTTTCGTTCTGGTTCAAGGCAGAGATCCCAGCTCAACTGGATATCAATTACCTGCCAATTTGCAGAATTACTAGTATGCAAAAGACGCATATATTATTACCTAAAAGATTACTTTACTTATCAGAAACCACACGGGGATGATCAGCTATTCAGATAGCTGGGCTGCCAAGTAAGTACAAGGTCTATAATTCTGCATCTCAAGAAACCTGCCGATGAGTCCTTAATGACAGGTCTGGAATGAGCCTTCTGTGTTAGTAAAGGATTATCAAAGCCAGGCTCTGTAACAGAGCTGCTGTTTCAGGCCATGGGATCTTTCGCTGATTCCCAAATTCCATGGCAGAGGAATCAGTGCTACTGGAAATATTTTCATTCCATTTGGAAGTTGCATAGTCCTACGCTTTAATTAACTTTGCTGAATACTGCAGTTATTTTCTATAACAAATTGTTCTTTATAATACACTCTTCTGCCTTATTTTCACACTACAGTGTAGCATACACCTCACTATTCAGCAAAGAAAAAACTCTATTTTGTAATTTCAACACACAATATAGAAATTTTCCTGTCTGGGCAAACACTAAGCAAACCTGGGACCTCCCCATCTGTTTTTTCTCCAGTCTGTCCTTTTGTATAGCTAGGACACTAACATACAGTCAAACTCCAAGTCTTGTGCTCACTGGTATATGACTCAAGACACACATGCAAATTTTTATCTATTTAAAGTTATTTGCCAGTACTGATCATCGTGGAGGTAAGGACTGCTTGCAAACTCAAAAACAACCCTCCTCATGACTCACAGAACCAAGCAGCTTTTAAAACAAAGGAAAAGCAAAATAGAAAATGATAAGCAAGAAACTCTGTTGGAAAACAGATCATTTTGAAATCTCTTTGATTTTCCTGCAAAATTTCCATTTTTCCTTAGTGGTGTTGTGAGAGGACTCAGTCTCAGAGGTTTGAGGTAGACATGTCTGTTTTTTTTCCCCTCACAAAAAGCTGTATCCTTACAAGCAGATCTGTTTCCAAGCTTGACAGAATACTTTTGAATGGCAGCAAACTCTGCTATGTCTCCTGGTCCCTAGGAGGTTCTTTCTGTCCCCTCCAAGGGCATCCTGGTCTCTGTGTATGAGCTGCACGTCTCCTGTTGCATACTGCAACTGCACTGTCAACCATAACTTGTAAACCCTAGCATTTTCTCACCACAAATGCTCAAGGAGAAAGCAACACCTCTCTCCCCCTCAGACCTGGTTGCTCCAAGACACAGCTCTCTAACACTCCCACTTTGCTGTTCTCGGTTGGAAAGAGATCCCACACAGAGGAGAGCTGCAATGCCACAGTGCCTCCAGCCCCTTGTTTCACTGGGATTCCAGAGGCAGGCTGTTTGCTATGGAAGGAGTAACCGATTAAAATGGTTTTGGTTTGAAAGGCCATTAACTTTAAAGTTCTTTCCTTTCCTCCTTCAAGCAGCTTTTCTTTGCTTTGAAGATACTGCTTGCGCATCCCCAGGATAAATTAAACTAAGTAGCTTCACAAAAATCATTTGGCTATCTGGGAACTTGGCTCCATGGGATCTTGGCAGCAGGGCCAGGGAAGAAGAAACTCAGCTCTCTTCTGGAGCAGGGAAAAGGCATTTTTGAGCATGTATAGCCTAAAATTGATGTACTCTTCAAAGGCAAAGAAAAATCAGTTTACCAAGTCTGACATGCAGCTTGTGAGTGAGAGAGATGATAGGATCAATAGTTTCCCTTCACTCAGCAATGATGAAAACTTGTACTGGGTGCATGTTCAACTTTACACATCTGGCTATGATAGGGAGGGTTCTGAATTAAAAAAGACCCAATAGAAAATAGCGTGGTAAACCAGAACTGAACATATATGGCTCTAAACCAAAAAAAAAGGTTGGTGAGAAAGCTCCAAACTGTGAGCTGAGCTTCCATGAGGTTCCTTGGAGTGCAGAGCTGAGGTGCCAGGCTACTGCCTTGGCCAAAAATAAATAAATAAATAAATAAATAAAATTCACATTTCCACAAAAACTCACTTAAAGAAGCTCACAGACATTTTCACCTTGTCAAGAGTAGAGAGAATTGTGTATCTTTGAACATTTTCAGCATGACTGTATCTGTAAGCAGCCAACCTGCCAGTCTGTGCCTCCATTTCTATTCATTAACATTTGAACTTCCCTGTGCTTTTTATCCTGAGGTCTCAGAACTATTCAACCTACTGGACAACAAGACCGAGCAGATGGGACAGATCCCAGACCAACCCCAGTTGCAGCTTTCAGACTAGAATCACCTCTCATGAATTTCTGGTAGTCTAAAATCCAGTCATTTCCTTCCCTTCACCAACGCAGTGTGGAAGTTCAGCCCTTTTGAGGGCTAGTTGCTGTGTTTTGGGGATTGCACAGGTTGCTCCAACATGGGCCTTTGCATAGTATGTTCAGACTAAATCTTCACAGAATTTCTCCCAACTTCTTGCCAGGAAGATAGCAATAACCTATTAACAATATTTAGCTCAGTCAGAGTACTTTAAGGATATTAAAGAGCTTTAAAGAATTCATATTTGTATTACAGGTGTGCAAAGGCTCTGAAATTAGGAGTTGTTTAGAAGATTCAGTAGAAAATCCAAGACATTCAAAACAGATCTGTGAGGTGAAAGCATAACAGCACAGGATACTTTCAAAATCTCTCTAGCTCTAAAACAAAGCTGTTCGCACAACTGCAATAACCAACCTACACACAGTAACTTATAAAAGACACTGGAAAATACTCACCAGAGGAGCCCGGCCAATACTGCGCAGATAGTACAGAAGACCTTTGGTGTGGTAAATAGTTGGATGAAGCTGGGAATTGGGCTTCAACCACTGTCTGTTCAGATCATCCCCGCTCAAGGAACAACGATGGCTGAAATCAAAAAAACAGCACAGCACAAGCCATCAAAACAGGTGCTTCCAAAGTTTCCAGTTCTGCCAAGACATGGCACAAGGACAAGGAATGTAAATTAAAACACAAATATAAAGATTTTGAACATTGGGTTGGAATGAGTCAACAGCCCATACATTTCAAAGGTGCTTACAGTAAGCAAATGTTATCATTTCCTTTCCTTCTAAGGTTCACACAGTTGCAGCCCTGAAAATAAATGCAGTTTTTCCTTTACCTAAGTACATCCATAACCAAGACTACTTACAAACAAAAATATCTTTGGAAGTGTTTTAAATTCCGTGCTATCTAACAAAATTCAGCCAGTTTACATAGAGCAAAAGCTTCTCAAAACCTCTATAGCAAGTAAGTACATCCAACTCCTACTCATTCTAATTGAAGACAGGTGCTTGAATCTCTTCGACCAGTCTGAAATATGTATGCACTTAAATGAGATGAGCTGGATATCTCATTTCAGCTTCTCTGCTCACGAGAAACGTAGCTATCTGAAGCACATCAAGAAGATCTTGATGCATGCTACATCATTATGTAGAACAATTACCTAGATTCACTGCAAAGGCTGAATAAAAAGCTAAATAAGGATCCTAGATTTGCACTGAGAAAGTGTTTTCTTTAGTTGGCTTGAAAATATTCTGTTCCTGAGTCAGTGATCAGTGGAAAATTCTGCAGGATATTTGACTGTATGGAGCAGTACATCATTGTACAATTCTGCAAAATCTGTCTAATCTCCCTCATTAGTGACTGTGTGTAGTACAGAGCCTAATTATCCTAAGTATTGGGCAAATTTCTAGCTACACGGTTGCATCCAGCTTTGCTGTTCTAGCCTCCTAGTAATGGAGTAAGTACAAATGTATTCCTGGGGATGCAATTTGGTGGTGTTTAGGCAGAATCTTGAACTGCAACTGGGGTGTGTTGCACGTAGCAGCTTTGGTACTATCTATGCCTTGCAAATGATGCTTACAGAGAAAGGGTCCTAAGGTAGGAATTTAAATAAATAAATAAATAAAATAAAATAAAAAGTAGAAACGAGAGAACTGATTAAGCAAGACAAAGAAACAATAAGAGTCGCTAAAAATGGTTCATATTTTTAATGCAGAAAAACAAGGTCTCTGATGCCATCTTGGGGTTTCTGGCAACATCACAAGATCCATTCCAACTTCAGTTTCAGTGTTACCTGAATTCCCCTCTTTCTTCATAATCCACAGCTCTCACATTACTCACTCTACAATTTGGAAAACATTAGCAATAGCTAACACACGGGAAGTCATTGAATGCTTCTGCCAAAAAATCGATGTGAAAACACGACCACTTCAGTTTTGTTGTGTAATGGTCTTTCAGGCAAAGGTACCTGGAGGCTCACCTCTCCCGACCTTCAGGACCACAGCTGCTCAGCTGAGCTTAGCAACTGTATTTCTGTCAAGAACTTGTGAGCATACATGTTTTCCTTTCAGCAGATACAACTCCAAAAAGAATCACTGAATCACATTCAGAAACAATCATCTTTTCATTGGTGACTGGTGAAAAAAAAAAAAAGACCCAGCACCAACCACTTCCTTGACGTAAGCATGTGATGTTTTCCTGCCCAACAGTTGTATCAGGGAGCACAACTAATTGAAAACAATCGCTGAATGGTGGATAGACTTTAATTCTCACACTTAATTTTAACAACTAGGGAAAAAAAAAAAAATCATTGTTATTACAGAAGTATGCAAATACTTCTTCAGCACTGTTATTGCTTAAATAAAACAACTTCTCCCCTCCTTTTTTGTTGGAATTGACACTAGTTTATGTCTTCTCAAACCACTCGCATGTCTCCCTTGGCTAAAATGCCTTGGTGCTTGCTGGGAGACTCCAACATATCAAGCCAAACATGCAGGGGAGTAGGAACATGACAAATGAACTACTCCCAATAGGATGCAGTAATATAGAGATTAATGTCAAGCTAACACCAAGCTCAATTTTTATTTTGTTTCTTAGACTGAACTAAAAGCCTCTTAAAATAAAAATAAATATTTATTTAAAAATAAAGAAATCCTTTAGAACATAAATGAAATCCCATGAACTCTTCAAAAAGGATGCAAGAAACACTAATCAACTCTGTTAACACACATTAAAGCCAAGTAGATGGTGTTACAAGGCACCAGTGTTTCCCAATACAGCATCTGGTTCTGAGCACAGTTTCCACAGAGCATGCCAACATGTCTCACTCTTCAGGCAGACTTTGCTCTGCCCCGATACGATTTACCAACTCCATTGCTCTGATAAGAATTGAGACTTTTCTTAGAGGTGACTCTGTGACAAGTCAACCCCCCACCCATGCCGTTCACCAACACTGCTGATCACTTAGGATGCGTTCAGTAAGCATAGTCCAACACTACAGCAATCGTTTGAAAGCTTTTATTTACAGCAGGGAAGGAAGGTAAAATCTCAGCACATAGGCAAGGGCTGGGAGACAAAGTTCAGTTTTGTCCCTTCAATGATTAACATCTTTGCTCATTTAAATGACCTTTAAATATTAGCACTCTGTCTGGCAGCTTGTATCCATGGCTCTTAAGGAGATGCAGAACTTTAATTAAATTATGAGACTGATTTTTCCATCTCACTCCCCACTCCGACCATACTGTTAAAGCCTGTTTATTTTTGCACATCCCCACCAGCCCTGTTCCCTTGTTCCTTTCTTTCTTCTCTCCCATTCCTAATAGCGATGACATTCATAGATAATGGGTTTGTCCGTTATGCTCTGCAACCAAGGGTGAAGGTAAAATATTAAGCTGATCTCAAGTGCTGATAGCAAATAAAGGGGCTGGGAAGCTGTGAGTGGCTTTGTATGTTTGGCAGGATTTAATGAAATTCACTTCTCAAATCAAAGGCGTTTCTTACAACGTAGTTCCAAGCTATTACATTTGCTTTAAATGCTTTATGTGTCTTTTCTCCTTCACAGCATTAGAGAGACTACCTGCCACCATGAATGGGACTCCTAGCAGCTCAACAGGAATGATGAAAACATCTGCCACAAAGAATTCCAATAAGTAAAGAAAACTCCACCTCTGTGGCTCTGTACAGATTGCCTGTACTGCTGTTAGTTATCATGCACCTTGAGCCCGGATGTGTTACACGTATATATGTGAAACAATTAAATTGCATTTCTCTTGTTCACAAGCCTGATGCTTTAGATTGTACTTTTGTTATAGCTCTGCCTCCTCTTCTACCTTTAAACAGCCAGGGCATTCTTTGATGTGGGTCAGCCTAATGGATAGCCGTTAGCTGCCTTTGGGCTGCCAAATGGAGCACAGCAAAAGGAGACCATGAGACTGCTTCCCCTTCTGTTCTGCGTGAGAACTGAAGTGCTTCCATTAAACATTTCACCCACAATCTTTTGGTGACATGATCCATGAGGGACAATGGAGAAAGAATCAGTTCCACAGTACAAGGTGGCCTGTGCAAATATCACGTCTCTCCCACCAGGCTAAACAAAATACTTCTGACCTTCTTCAAGGAGACCCTAGGGCTGTAACATTTCTGTAGGTGTCTCTAGAATGACTCAGAAGAAGCCATGGAGCTGGTAGAAGAAGGGATCCTCTGGGCTTTACTTAGCTGTTCCAAAAACAGGCATAGTTAGAAAACGCTGCCACCACAACGCTGCACAGCAAGGCATTCACCGCTCACCCTTGCCTGAGGAAAGAAACACTCGGGCAGTCTGTCTTTCAGACGTGCTGCAATAGTGCCACAGAGTCCAGTAAGATGAGCAGAAAAAGTATTCAAGCCAGCCAGTCCCTGGAGAAACACGATGGAACGTGTAACCCTCATGACTGGCAGTGTGCAGAGCAAATTCAACCGTAGGTGAGTTTGTTGATGACTGCTTGTTTCAAATATCATTACATGCCATCAGTAATATTTCTCTATATACAACCCTCAGCTCTCAAGATGTATAAAGGTAGGCAGAACTAGAACTGCATATGGGGGAACTACAGCTACTTTACAAAAACAAAACAACAAGAAAACTAGATCCTTAACACCTGAAGTTGATATAAAACAATCAGAAAAAAACAGGGTGCGATTCCCATTCGTAACCCACAAGGAGGTAACTGCACTGCTAAGAGAAGCATTAGACTTGCTCTGAAGGCAGGGCCACCTCATGGGGAGTTAATGAGAAAGAGGTTAAGTAGCTAAAGTACAGACTTGTTCAGTTTAAAACAGAATTGTATTTTAAATGCTTGCACTTGTAAGACCTTGCTTTTAATCTTGTACCTCAAAGTCTGACATCAAGTTTTACTACAGATGTGTCTTCTTTATTGTCTTACTCTTAAGCCTGCTTGGCTTAAGTGCAAAGCAAAAGTTCCTGAGCACCTCAGCTTCCAACTGCACTAAATTCTGCATGAACCTTATGTTTGAGTGGGGAGATGCTATGTAGTCCTAAACTAAGGCTGATAAAGTCAACAGAATCTTTTTGTTGGTTGCAATAAACCTGGACCAGTGCCCTGCATAGACAGAAAAATAAGAGGGGTGGGGGGAGAGAGAGGAGAGAGAGAAAGGGGGTGGGAGGGTGGGCACAAAAACAAAAGAGAACCGGAGATAAAGAGTAAAAGGACTGTGGGATAAACATAGCACACAATATTAGACAGGGAAGAAAGCAAGAAATGGAGACAGAGAGAGAGGAAAGTCACTTTTTAAAGAAAAGATGTTGCTGTGCTTGGAAGATAAAATGATTCAAAATCTCCTGTCCATTACAGATAAATGGAAAGACAGGGCCCGTCATATCAAATGAATGATGTCGGGACTGATAATAACAGCACCTGGGGCACAGCGAACTATGAAATCTAAAGGGATGCATTGTGTTTGATATGTAGAGAGCAACATCACCATTCACTGTGCATCTTAAAAGCATACAGCAGTACTAGCATAGGATAAGAATATCTATAAAGGTAAGTAGGCACAAGTAAACATCAGGATGCTGTTGAGCAGCATGTGGCAGCCTCAGACAGACACAGCATGCTGGACTTTATAAATAGCTACTGCCTAGGATGGAAGCAGGAATGTTTGCAGAAAGGTGTTTTGGTCTTGCCATTCAGAAAGCTCAGAGAAACCTGAGGGGGTCAGGGGATGGGGAGGGAGGGTGGAATCCTGCATTTTGCTTTATTTTTTAATCTTTTCAGAGAGCAAGACTCAGTGATGTTAGGAAGCAGCAGTACCAGCAAAACCCTCCCTCATTATTTAAAGAAAGCTGTCAGAAATAAAGCCTTTTTTTTCTACATTTAAGTCCATGTGCTAAAACTAAAATGACTATACTCATCACATGTCCATTCCACAGAGATACTCATCCAACGCCACCCAGTCATTGCACCACAGTACTGCCCTGTGATGCCAGTGATCATTCTAGAAATAGAACATCCCCACAGCAATGAAAATATTGGAGGCTGAGAGCAATCCAATGAAACAATAGCTTCTGTAACATAAAACCAGCTGGATTTTAAAACGCTTGGATATTTTTCAGAAGCTTCAGTATGACAACTAACTAGTCTTCCATCTTCTGAAATTTGTGTCTTAATGGCATAAGAGAAACTTTGAACTGCTGAGGAGCTCTTTGTAGAGCTCTTCATTTCAACTATTTCATTTTATAGCAGATAGGTATACAAAATTGCACTACCACACTCTACAGCTGGAATACAAGGTGGGGAATTAGAGGGCAGGGTATTTTTGCTACTGTGCGCTGGACTACACCATTAGTTCCATGGTGAAATTTCTTTCCCATCATTAAAGTGGGCTGCTTAAAGTTCCCTCTGGGACATTTTGCTTTTGGATCTTGGCAAGCTATAGTGTTTCCTTGAAGGGAAGTGATCCCATGCCCAGTTACTCTAAGAAGCGAAGAAGGTGACGTTCTCTCTTTGTTCAGGGTTTGAAGTTATTGTATTTTTTATCTGTTCACAGTGAAATACAGGTAAATAGCTGCAAGGCATATAGAGAGACACCGATGAATGAAACACTTCCCATCCACATTACTGCAGCTGACAGTTCACTACTGATCATGTACTCTTCTCCTTCTGACTGCAAGTGCTGTGAATGTAAAATGCCTAAATCAGGACCAAGAGTGGTTTGCCTTCCCAACAGAACTGAAACAGCCAGTTCAGGATCCACAATGCCCATTCCACATCTTTTCTTCTTCAAGTGTGCGCCTCACTCCTAAATTATATTTATGCTTCACTCCCCCAAATGTCAAGAGCCCTCAGGCCTCATTTGCACCACATCTTCCTATCACACTGCTTTCATCGTAAGTAAAGGCCACAGTCAGTATTAGCACACCCAGGCAGGCATGTACTAGATTATGAAAATCAAGGCCAGAAAGTCAACCTCTCCTAAGCGAGTCCCATAAAGTACCAAGCGATGGCAATTTCTCAATTGCACTGTGACCTCTTACTGTCATACTAGTTTATCTCCAGGCCTTTAAGAGGAAAATTTTTACTGCCCCCCCCCCCCCCCCCCCCCCCCACTCCTTTTTTTTATTGCACCTCACACACACACTGCCAAACTCATCTCCTAGATGACACTTGTACTATCTGGCTGCCAACCAATTTAACGGTGCCACTGAAGGGATCCTTTCTGCTTTGGACCATGGCTGCTGTAGGACTTTTCCCTTTCAGCACAGACTAATGAATCCACGATGCATAATGCTCCCTCTTGGGCAAATGCCATTCTAAAGCATCACTGCCAGTTTCTTCTTGCCTACCTACAGCAGAGCACTGATGCTAATTAGTGTAATGACCCTTTACTATTTCACTTTATACATCTGACTGATTTTGTCACAATGGACAATCCTTGCTTCCCAAGATAAATTATGTAGTCTGTGTTCTTCCCTTTTGGTGCATGTAACTGTGCCTCTATCCTTGTTCAGCTCTGGTAGAAGAGTTCCTTTTCTCTCTGTGGACACATTTCATTGTCATATTTTGTCACAAACCAGTCAGACACACAGAACGAGATCTGCATCACCCCCAGCTAATACTATCCATGTCATAATCAAAGACGACAACAAGTTCACGTGAACTATTGAAAAGGTGAGTAAACAACATTCTCATAGATCAGCTAAACTACTTCCCCAATTCGACATGAAAGGATGCTCATCAGATTTTATTCCTTTTAGTTGCAACAACAGTAACTATCAAATATGAGAATTCATTCACCTGCAGTTTGTCATGCTTTGTGATGTCATTTACGAGAAAAAAAATGCAAGTAATAATGCTTTGTACTATTTTATGGAGGAGCAAATAAGGACTCAGGGAGCAGGTAAAAACTGGCTTCTCAGTTTCTTGATGTGTTCCATGTGATGGGGTCATCTCAAGAACCTATTCTCAGGACTGGCAAATATTTTGCTTGTCACTGATGAGACAGCCCTAAAACAGAATTATTAGGCACTGGTTTTGGTTGGAAAAATTAATTATCAGCTCAAGAAATTTCTTATAACAAGTATCGACTTTCTGCAGGAAATGTTGGCTTTTCCTAAGCAAATTCCTTATTTCCCTCAAAACTTTGACTTTCCAGTCAGATCTCCAAATTGTAATATTCAAAACTTCAAGCTGTTTAAGAGGTGCTGTCAGCACATGGCAGAAAGTATGCCTTTGAGGGTTTCTTAGGTACCCATTCTTCTCTGTTTCTAGGGTCTCCTTGGCTGGGCTACACGCTCCATAGCACAATAGCAAGACTCCACAACAGCCATTCAGTAAGATGCAGAATTATGATGCAGCATGGAAGCTGTAGCTTGGCAGGGGCACTTGGACAACAGGGATGAGAAACAACTCCCAAAGGGCACAACAGTGACAGTTCCCAATGGAAATACATCTTTTAGATGGGAAGATTTGGTACCAGTTTTGAATATCTGTTATTCCTTTAAAAGTTTTCCTGGGGGGGGAAACACATTTTCCCAAACAGCCTCATTTACATCTTCCTACACATTATGTCAGCAAATCCTAATTTTGCAGGCAGGAATATTGACAATGAGGATACTCATACAAAGTAGTAAACGGGTGCAAAACTAGGAATAAAATCAGAGGTTTCATGAAAGCATACTGAATTAACTAAAACTTTACTTTTCAAGTAACATCCTTTAACCTGTTTCTTGTATTCTAATTTTCTTAATTTAAATGTGTTGTATATTCAGATAGTTCAAGAAGGGTTCTTAACTGACTTAAGCTAATTGCTCACATATGGGTTGCATTGAATTAACTGAGTTGATTTAAAAATCTGGTAGTTAAATCAGTGCAATCTCCACATACAAATGAGCACTAAGAACTGCAATTTCCAGATGATGGTTCTAAACCTCAAACCCAAATAAAAAACACAAAAGGGCAAAGTATGGCATCATAGATTAACAATGGGAATCACAAGAAGAGGGATGTGTAGAGGCCCAGAAAAAAATAGAATGTACAGAGACGACTTCAGTTCTGTTGGATTTATGTAGGATCCTTACACAGCCAGGAAGTCCAGGAGGTAGTACTCCTCCCTCTGGGCATCCTCTGCTTCTGTGGAACTGAAGAGGTAACTAGGAATGGGAGGAAAAAATCTCAAGGCAGTTGTTATAAACCAGAAATATTTTGCTAATAAATTACATCATAATTGGACTAATCCAAAATCATTGCTAGTAAATGGTGAAAAACCTTTGTACTTGGCTTTTTAACAATGAGAGTAATGAGACAAACACTGTACAAGGAACATGTTGCAAGAGACACTTCCTTCCTGGACCATCACTAGATCATCCTGGCCTAACCATATCCGACATCATCTAAAAGGCTTTGTCTAGATTCTAATGTCCAGCTTTCAGGGACTAGGAATTGATTAGGGTATTGTCAGCCTACCCCAGAAGACAGCTCTGCTTGGAAACCTGGAATCCCTTCCCAGTCTGGGGCCTGCAAAGCTTTGTATGGGAAACAGACTTGTTTCAGCAAACTGATACCTCACAGCAAAGCAATGCAGTGATATGCCAGCTGGCACTGAACACAGGGGAAAAAAAAAAAAAAAAAAAAAAAAAAAAGGAAAAAAAAAAGAGAAGAGGCAAAGAAGGAAGAGACAGAGGTGAAGAAGGCTGAAGGGCTGAAGTCACCCTTCCCAAGCTGAGATGCATTACACCCCTATTCTCCATCACCTCAGCAGTCTTTTTCAATAAAAATAAGCAGCAGGGATAAGCCTCTACGAGTCACACCTGCATGACAAATAAGGTTGTGGAATTCCAAAATAAGACTTTTTAAACACTTTTTTTTTTTTTTTTTTTCAGCCTTGTAGGAGGCTGGAAGGCTGTTTTGCCAAATATGTTCTGTTATTTTTTCCTGAAGAGAGGTTAGTAATAAATTAATTCTGTTCTTTAAACAAAATGTCTGCTCTAGATTAGGCAGAGTAGGTTGTCCCACTGTAATGCTCACTGTGCTTATAAGTTTGTCCTTCAATGTTAATTCCTATCGCTCAAGAAAGATGCTGTTTTCCTTCTCCAAACACAGACTGGGACAGGGCAGGTTTATTTTGTGACCAAATTGCTCAGCTTAGCTCAAAATTGCAAAGAGGGACTACACCGTACACGAGGCTGTGATGTGATTTACAGAGGAGTTGGCCACAGGCTGACATACACGAAGACACGCTATGCTTCCTCCGTTCGTAAATTACAGTTCTGACAAAGCACCATTAACTGAAATATGCTGAGTGGTAGCTTACAGAATAGCACACGACCAAGTACACAGCTTGCCAACTCCTCTCCTCTGCAAGGCAGGCACAGGCTAGTTAAAGAAAGTAACACCAGATTCTGTTAGCTGCTCATGCAGCTAGAGGGGGAAAACAAGGCAGGAGAAAAGAGAAAACCCCTTCTTTTTACAGTCATACTGTAAAACCAGCATGATTATATTGCTACTGATATCTGTAACTTCATTGGATATTCCCAGTGTAACAGGCTACAGTGTTATGGGACTTGACCTCTCCTAGCCTCACAGGGTACTTGCATGGCAAATATAATCTCTTTGCAATAAAGCAATATTTTCTCACAGGTTACTCAGCAATAATACGTATGAATCCAGGCTTTTCTCCTTTCTGACCCAGGATTTCCAGCTCTGCCTGTGAATTCCACTGAATAGTCAGGAGTTCCTAATAAAACAGCTTGCTTTCTTTGCAATAAACGTTCCCTTCTGTGCAGATGAACAACATTTATGGATCAGACCTGTCTGCAACACAGCTTCCAAGTCAAAACAGAAAAAAAAAGACTTATTTTCTAGTCATACGTTCCACCTGCTTTTGAATGGGTGTTTTCCATTTAATTAGATACATGTTCCTTTCTTCCTTCCTTGCCAGCATATGCCATCTTCCTCATAGATGTTATACCCTACATAAAACTTCTCTCCGGTGTTGCAAACTCTTGGATAACATATTGCATGGTTCCCCTGTGTATTCATGGGAGACCATTAAGGCTTCAGAAGGCTTTAGCAATGAGTTAGTGATACTATCACTGCCAATAACTGGAGATTGCCTCATGCAATAGCTAGTAAGTGATGCATAGCAAATAATTTTATAAGGTCATTGCATTTCCTAAAAAAAAAATAATTCCAAACATCATTCACTCTCCTGTGGACCTTTCTCCTGCTGACAATTTTGTGTATGGTCTCTACTCTACCTGTTACGTAGGAGTCTCAAAAAAGGGGGAAAAAAAAAAAAAAAGAAAAAAAAGAAAAAAAAAAGATTGAATTCCTTCAGTGTCCAAGCCAGAGAAAACCTGTGTCTTAGGACTGCCACACAAGTGATGAATTTGAATCGTCCCTGTATGCAGCCTGCCAAATAAGAGCACATCCAGCCTGAAGACAACAAAGGTTTACCAATGCAACATCTGGTCCCCAGGATGAGCATGGCAAGCAATAACTATTCAATTATGATAAATGGGGTAGAAAGAAGGAGGGAGATAGCATTCTGAAATTCTTAGTAAAGCAACTGCTATGTCCTCTACTATGCTAGCAGGAAGCTAATCCTTCACTGCATCCTCAGAGATGAGGCAACAGCCACTCTAGCATTATTAGGAGGCCATTTGAGGGACTGATTTGCCAAGGAGTAGAGCAAACAGCCGCAGATAAGCAAAGCAGTCTAGGGTTGTCTGTAGATGCACTAAGTTCTCTTTTATTCATTTACTTTCCCCCACGCACATGCGCTGTGAGACTTCAAACCTCAGCTGAATGCTAATTCTGGTACAAAAAAAAATAAAACAACCCTAAAACAAATTGCAGTTACATAACTGCTCATCCAAGCACAGTGTCTCTGGGCACTTCACAATAGTAAAGTTAAACGAAGCATTCAATATACACTTATTAAAATAAAGTATCCACTAGAGAAGCCTGATTGGCTTGTAGAGGTCTGCAAAACATTCAGAAAAAAAATAAATGTTAAAATATACACATAGAAGGCAGTAAAACCTGTAAAAAAAATATAATTGAACCTAATTCTCCAGGAAAACTCTCACACAGTAGCAAGACTGGGCCAAGTTAGAGAGTCCTTGCAAGTGCTAAGTAAAGCTGGCACTGAAAATCCAGGGTGCACAGAGAAATTTGAAATTCCTAAAAGGGACTACCAGAATCTCAGGGGAGCCAAAAGACTTCCAACAGAAACCAGGCCAACCACATTAATGGTAACAGTCTTGCTGGAAGTTTCTAGTAAAAAACAAGTCAAAGAAAAACTAGGGCACTAGATAGGAACAAACGTAAGTGGTTCATATACAGTTGTGTGAGCAGAAATCTAAGCTGTTTTTGCATAGCAATTGGCAAATTTTAATTGGGGGCTAGTACGATCAAAAAACTCCCTCTTGAAACAGATTTGTAAAGTGAAGTTACTTGAATACCGAAATAAATGACCTGATTTTTCAAAATGTGGAACTACTCATCACTGCTTATTGAAGTTCAATAGAGTTGCAAGCACTCAGCATCTTCCAAAGTCAGAAAATTCTTAACTAGCTTCCTAAAATATATTGGATCAGGGCAACTGATTTATGGTCCTTACCATTCATTTTTTAACGCTGTTCTTGAATTGAATCAGGAAGCTTTATACATCAGAAGGTATCAGCAATATTTCAGAATGGAGAATACAGTGCTTATCCAAACATTTGGGGCTTTTCGCTTAGCTTTTCCTCTCACCCCACTCCAACTTGTTTTAATGTAATGTGATAGAAGAATAATCTCTTAAAGGGGAATGAACTGTGAGTATCTGGGGATCGATTGATGTGAACACACCCAAAAGAAAATCAATGATCAACATCCAATCTTAGTAGCAAAGTGTTTAAAGATGTTTCAGATTAGAAGCTGTGTTATTTCAGAGAATTAAGAATAAAAATCAGGTCCTGGTCAAAAGTTGAAATATTTCCACGGGAAGGCAGAAGATAAAGCACCAAGCTGACAGAATCCCTTATTTAGATGTGGAAAAGAGGGGACAAGAAGAGAGTGCTAATATAACCTCTCGATCACTTGTTGTAAGCCATATGGAAAGGTAATTTACAGTTGTAACTCTTCTACTTAGAAGGCCCATGGGTAAAAACCGATGCAGTGCCACTGAAAGCAATTTATATCTTGTGGCTGATCTAACTCATCACGCTCAGTTACTAACCAAAGAATAGGACCATATTGCCTATCTTTACTTAAATCGACAGAGGACTACAGTTTTTCTCTGTCTAGACAGAAAACTCTTTTTAAGCTCCTCATGGGGAAAGACGACTTTGCCTACCTCTGTAAAAGAGTTGAAGATGTTTTAGTTAATACACATTCAGACCTAACAGGTGAATGACAGTACTGATTTACTGCAAAGTGCAACATACTGGGCAATATGACATCTGCCTCTAAGGAGAAACTATGCTAAGCTCCAACCTTGAGCCAAGAGGTTTTCAAAACTGCTTTCTGAAAAAAAAAAAAAAAAAAAAAAAAAAAAAAAATTCTGTCACTGCTGAGAAAAAGCAAGCCTAGATACAACTTGCAGACTTTCTTTTCCTCAGTGGAGGTGTGTTCCATAGAGTTTCTATCAGTGGAGCAACATGGAAAGAAAGTACAGAGGAATAAAATCTTCTGTGCTTGAAGATGGATTTGAAACAAAAATAAGCATGACGACTGCTTACAATCATAACAAAAGGCAGGAAGGCTAACGAGTCTCTAGAATATATCTGATGATACCCAACAGTGTTCTTCCTTTTTGAATTTCTTCAGGGCTCCTTGTTCTTTGAGCTATCCTGCCACTCTCTGACCCAAGAGAGATTAAAGACTCAGCTGCATAACATTTAGTCAATATAGGTAAGCTCACAGAAATATCCCCTACAAAAATCAATGCAAATTCAAGTAGGCCACTCTGATCAACTGGAATAAAGGTTGCAAATTATTTTGGCTGAGATTGTAAAAACACTGTGGAGTAAGCAGTGGCATAAGAATGACCTGAAGATCTTCTCTTCCTCCTACATATAAGCAAAATAGTTCAGTTGTCACCGTTGTACTTAGGTAAATTAGTGCTTTCTCAGCTTTGAGGCTTATCTTTTTGGAGTATTTATAAACAAAGTCGTATGTTGTCGTATGTTGCCTAAGGGAGATAACCTCGGTAAAACTTCAAACAAACAGCCTTCTACCCATCTTGACCAGCTTCGTTCCAAAAAAAAAAAAAAAGTGATAACTTTATATAGTGCTGCAAAATACTAAATATCTTTAATAGTTAAGGTATAACAGTGCTTACAACCACCCTCTGGAAAAATATCAAGAAAACCAGATAGAAGTATACAGCATTTTCCAGAAAGCTGATAATGTTTTTGTCCTGTTTTTTTTTTTTCTGGCTGGCTGCCAAGTTTTATCACCAAAATTTGAGTTAGCTTTATAAAGATTTTTTTTTGCCATTTTTGAACATGCAAAATAAAAATTTATATATATGTTTTAAAATGAACCATCCCTACCCTCCCTCAGAGTATGCCAAAGGTACTTCTAATGTGAATTCTCTCCTTCAGTAGGACCACCTTTCTTCAAATAAACATTCAGATGTTTCTATTATCATTAAATTAAGCACAAAGTGCTTCTTTCAGGTATTACTACCATCACTTTAGCAATAGATGAGTAAAGTAACTACAAAACAGTTTAATAACTTGTCTGAAGCCACACAGTAAACATTTGATAGAAGTGGAAAAATGATGATTCGAGAGAGCAAAACATTCATAATCATTTCCTTAGACAATTTCTTTAAGCTGCTCACAGACAGGAAAGCAATTACTTAGTGGTCCTCAAAGGTTGATGGCATGAAGGATGCTTATCTCTATTCCTGAGTACAGCAAACTACAAGCAACAGAAAGCAAAAAGGAATAGCAACAAGAAAAAGAGAAAGAGGGAGATTTAGGTCTACGGAGCTCATTTCTCTTCAGCTCACAAGGCAAATGTGTTGGCCTGAAAAGCATGCTCCCTGAATTGCAGCACTGAATACATTTCTCATGGTGTGACTCCACAGCTGCAAAATCCCAGCTGCAATTAAATAACTGTAGGGTTGGATGTTTTATTATTTTTCTACATGCAGGCACTCCAGTGGTGGCTGCGGCAGGCTGCAGCTGGCCCGCAGTCAGCCCCCAGCTGCTGCCTAGCAGAAAAGCAGTAACTGCACTTGCACGTAAATGTAAGACAAATTGTGCACGTGTTGAAATGGTTTAGCATGACTTCTAAGCATGATTTCATTCCAGTGCTTTTCAGCTCAGTCAGATGAATATGACTTGCTTGGAAGAAATCACAGAATATGACTTTACACTATTGGAGAGGAAGAGGTGATTAGGTGACCTTCTAAGTGTTACATCTTCAAATAGACAAAGGAGAGATGAATTTCAAAGCCAACGCATCTTGTAGGAAAAATAAAATCCTTATGATTCCAGTTGTGAGCCAGTTTCCAATGATGAAAGATCAGAATGGTGCCTTTTTCTCATGCTTATATTTTAGGTGAATTTTCATGTCTTGGGTAGCATCCAGTACTGGTTGCTGTCCGAAAGAAACACTGCATTGGAGAGGTCACAGATACTAGGCATGAATTAACAGCATGACAGCTACATGCAAAAATACAAACTCACATCTCCCTCAATATTAAAGTTACATCCAACAAAATGCATGATGGTCAATACTTCTGAACGTACCCTCTAGAGGGTACAAACACTGGCCTCCTTCAGCTAGTGTAAGTCTAAACTAATTCCATGAGATCACACTGGCAAAGGTGGAAGAACTTATTTAGTAACTAACATTCATTTGAATTGACATATATTTGTGATCTTTGCTTCATGTGTAGCATCTGGCTAACCCTTCCAAAATATCCCATCCTTCAACCTGATCCTCTAGTCAAGTCCATTTGTTGTTTAGATGCATTCACATTATGAGTTCAAGTGATCTATAGTATTTAAACTCCAACTTCCCTCTCATGCTAATTCCCATCAGCTGAAAGTATCTCCAGAACAACAAGTTCAGGGGTTATACAAAAAAAGCTAATAATACCTTAAACAGCATAGAAATAGTCTACTGTAAACAACACACTGGGACTTGAAATGGATCTCATGGGGAAAAGCAATCCAACACAGAATATCTCCACTGCAGAGTTTATTTTTGAGTTCTCAATGCTGCTCAGGAATTTCAGAATTAATTTATTCTTCTGTAAAGAAAATTTCTCTGCCACCCAAAGAATTGAGCAAGCCTTTTAAAGAAGTGTAGAAAGCTGTCACAACATCAAAGAAAAGTCTACCATCCTCAGCAAACATGCCTCATTTTCTTCAGCTCGTTCCAAGTATAAAGCTCCATTAAAAGATCAGCCTGCTCTGATAATAAGCTTTTGTCCAAGTAACTTAAAGACATTTACTAAACCAAAAAGCCCTTTGCAGGTAAAGACAAGGCTATGTGAGGTGGTGCAGGTTCCCTTCCTGCCTCTTACAGCTCTGTCAAGTTACCTGTCTGTAAGTCAAACACTGAAGAAAAATTTCACTTGGAAAGAGTTTTAATGTTGTCACACATTACTGGCGCACACACGGTAGTAGCGCCTACTGCTCTAACAGTTGGAGAAAGAATGCCAAACCCCATCGTTATGAACAGTCTGTTTCTCATTGACATCACGGAGTTGCTGGAATGGGATGACTTGAGCCCAGCAGTGACAGAGTGGATGTCTGGCCTGGCATCAAGAATATAATAGGATGCCACGGGCCTGTCCTAGCTTATGCTACTGGCACCACCATTTGGGTAGAGCTCACTGTCTTGAATTGGCAGATGAAAGACATCAGGGTTCCACCCCACTGTCCCCCAACAGTACTTCAACCTATTGCAAGAAGTAACAAGATGGGTACTGGAAGGAAACGAGTGATTTTTTTCCATGCTAGGGTGATTCCCAGATTTAGTCTAAATTTTCTTTTTGCAAGATCAAGAGTACAAGTAGCAATTAACCTAATTTAAAGATCTCTGCTGCAAGCCTACAAACAGAACATGATAAATCAGTAATAATTACTGACTGATTTGCTGTCACCATTTATTCCAAAATCCCTGTTTAATAAAAAAAACTCATGGTATTGCCTTACTCCAGAGGACAATAATCACTAGGTGTTGCTCACCTAACAGGGTCAGTAAGATACATGCATCAAGCCACTCAGCCTTATAGACAGGCAACAGCTTTGGGCTTTCACAGTATTCCTTTACAGCTACTTGTATTCATCTTATGGGGTTCTCCAGGGATAATTTGTCATGGTCTGTAGCAGGTTGCCTAACAGTTTCTCACATAATTCAGTGACAGGCTACAACATTGTTTTAACTGGAGAGCCTCAAGGGTTCTTTTCTTTCTTGCTCCTCTCTTTGCCAACTTCCAGTCACATCCACTATCTCAGCAGGGATGTTATTTAAAACAATGACAATGCTTTGGAGCAGGTTCCAAGGTAAATTAGTTTGCATCCATCACAAGTTCTGCTAAATATATATATTTTATATATATATATATATATTATATATACACACACACACTTCTCACAGAAATCTCCTGGACAGTAAACTTTTAAAGACAGCAAAGATCCCAGCATATCATTGCCATGAGCTCTCTCAAGAAGCAAAAGGAGTTTTGCTGCAGCAGCAATTTGCGGGATGCCAAAGAAATAATAGGAATCAATTCAGTCGAATCATATATCTTGCAGGTCAGTAAATCTTCCTGAAGCAGATGAAGTGTCAAGAATAAAGCTTAGGACAGATGGATGGACTTTTTTTTTTTTTTTTTTATTTTTTACTTCCATACATAAAAGTTACTTGGGCGGTTACAAAAGTTACAAAAGGAAAGAAACACTTCCCTGGGTACCCTGATTCAGTGAGTGGAGTTGAAGTTCATTCCAAAACATGTTTCCCATCATTGCAAAAGGACATTTGAGTCAACTATATTTTCAAAGTATTATTTACATGCACTCAGGATTTCATCAAATGCAAAGTGCCTACACTGATTGAATGGACACAATCCCTTAATGGCATTCAGAGAAGAGAGCTGCTTGAATTTTATTTATTTACTTATTGATTTATTATTATTATTTAGCTCTCTGCTTGCAACTGCAAATATGCCTTTGCTGCTCCATTAACCTGATCGCTTATCTATGTTTCAAACTCAACTCAGAATGTCCACACAGAAAACATCTATGCAACATTCAGAGAAGCTGTGCCTTGCATTTATGGATTAGATTGTGGGTTACATTTTAATGAATACTTAACCCGGGCTAAAAACCTGCTAATGTTGTAAGAAAGGATTCAGGCCTCATCCCTCCGAGTGCTGAATACCAGTAGATGATTCTGCCACAATCTTTCCCACTTGTCCCACGGGAGTGGAAGGGTCAGTTCTTTTGCCATTTACCTAAAGAGTCGAAAGGATACCAGAGCAAACAAACAATCGAGCAGATTTTAGAAGGGAATTCACCCTGGAGTTAGACTAAGTCAGGTGACCAGAAAGGGATAAAAAACATACTTACTGTGCAGGAAATCCAGATATGTTCTGTAACAGAGCATGTGTTGTGTACACATCAAGTCCTAGCAAAAGTTGCAATGGCAAGAAAACATCAATACATATCTTCCTTATGCTATTCCCAAAGGAAATTGAGTTTCCTTGTCATCACAGCCCTAGCATACACAACGTTTGCTACTTGTTAGCAGCAACGCAGATTGTTTCCTCTGCCAGCAGATGTTTAAGCCAGATGTTTCACTGGGAGATCCCGATTAGTTCACAATTTCTTAGGACAGTGGAATAAAAAAAGAAAGCAGGAGAATTTACACATCACAATCCAGTTATGCTTCCAGCTAGACAGTCATCCTGCAAAGTAATTTCATTTACTTCAGCAGAGCAAGTGTGAATCTATAGTAGAGTGTAGGAAAGAAGAATCCAACCATAAGCCAAGGTCCCTATGTTGATCAACTTGCCCTTCAAAGCTAAAGGCTGTAGAGATGCTTCACACAACGCTTCTCAAAAGGCTGTCTAGATTTATGATTTCCTAAAACAGAAGAACCAAGAAAGTTCACCAAATCACTGTTTTACTATTCTGTGCAATTAACCAGCAAAATATGCATTTCCATGACATTCATAGGCTCATAATCTGCCAAAAATATCTATTATCATTTGGTGCATCATGCTGTACATTAAAAGAACTAATTTGTATTAGTAAGAGGAACAAATTAAATTATTTGGATCCAAGTCATAAAGTTTCTTATTCCTTCTGTTCCCGGACAGAAGATAATATCAAACAGATCAAAAAAGCCTTTTTCTTGCCACCCATAGCCATTATAATGGCATGTTCAGAGCTCAATATTGACACTCAGCATCAGCTGTTGAATCTGATGGTGACAAATGTCAAGCTTTGTCCTGTTGGAGCAGGCTTGCTGGGTGTTACCTAACTGTCAACTCTACCTTGTGCTTTTCTAGCTTCCTTTTAATTTCTATTACATAGTATGATATGACAGAAAAGATGCCTTCTTTCCATCAACTATAAACGCTGTCAGTACACTTCAAATTTGCAGTGGTGAAATGCTTACGATTGGTGAGAAACATTGCTCAAGAAAGAGAAGAGAACCCTTGTCTTTAGGGGACTGATCCATCAATGACCTTCACATAACTGGATGTATCACAGATATGCCATACATCATTCTACATAAATACAATCATCTTCCTGTCAAATGTACCCTGTGGCAGAATATTCCAAAAAATCCCGAAATTATATATGGGAACAACTTCTCTTCCCTGCTGGACATCCATCTTTTTAGTCCCCAGGTATGACAGTATAAAGAAGCAAATCCTTTCCCAAATCCCTACTGGAAGCAACAGAAACATTATATTACAATCAGCTCCACACAGACAAATGTTTTATTCATATCACACAACTAAAAAAAGCATATGCTGGTTAATTTTATCTAAATAAAAACCACAATGTGGCTTTTAAATGATTTCAAGTTCTTTTCCTACCCTGCTGAGGTACATTTTTAACTATTTGGGATGAGTGGCATCAAATGCAGATGCTGAGAGTGAAACCCCAGAGATGTTTACAGTAAGTCATGGAATTCAGAGGCCATTCCACATATCCCGCAGATAAATGGATTATTACTAATGTGATTTTTAAAACAAGCGATCAAACCCAATCCCACTTCACTTAGCCAAATGAGTTTCAAGGAGGAGAAACAAAGAAATCTGCTGCCATTTTCAAGATTGATAGTTGCTCTTCTCTTCTATATCTCCCCACCACCACCACCACCTGTTTTGCACAACATGTCATTAATATCATAATCACTGAATTATTAGCCTGAGAATCTACAAACACTGCTTGTTTTTTTCTTGGTGATGAAGGGAAATTGCCATAGAAATGAAAGTTATAGTTTGGAAGATATAAACCCAGGAATCTTTTTAATGGGATTTTAGCTTGCACCAGGTCTGAGGAGACTTTAAGCTACACTAAAGACTTCTGAATGCTAATAATGAGACCATTTAAAACTCTCTATTATTTAATATAAAACATTTCTACGTAAGTAATAGGGAAAATATTGTAATAGAATAGGCCAGTGGGGAGCAAAGCTACTTAAGGAATATGATATAGCCCGTTGTGTTGAGTAGGAAGGAATGAATCATTTTAAAAATGCAAGAGAACTACTAGGCCAGAGCTCCCTCTGATGACAGAGTGGATGGATTCCATAGGGGCAAAACTGTGACCACAGGTCAATATTGAGGCATATTGGCACAGCAACACAAAAAAGGGCCAGAAGGAGAAACTAGGCATGCTGCAAGTCACATGATGGTGCACTGAACATAGCTGACTCGATGGGAGCATCTTTTTCCAAACACTACATCTCCTGAAACTCATGAAATCCTAAAAAAAACCTCCTAGATCTTGCATAGCAAATCTACATAATCATCTGAGGGCAACTAAAGAAAGTCATAAGCTTTCCTATCTGCTGTGAGGGAACTTAACCGGCTAAATTATGACATTTTCTGATACGTTCTCTGAACCTATCTGACAAAATCAACCATATTCAAATAGCCTTACTACTAACATGAAACAACGGTAAAGAGAGCTCTGAACGGTATCTACCACTAATGGAAAACACTGCCTCAGAGCGTCCATGTTCCTTGGTCCACATCATGTTAAACAGGAATTTTATATAATCTCAGTAAAACAACAAAGCAAAACAAAAATAAACAAACAAAAGAGCTGGAGATCAACAAACAAAAGACAGAAGTAGAACTGCATGTGAAGGGAAAAGGCTTTCTCCAAGAATAAAGGGCAAGAATAGAAGAGATTCTGAACTGAAATTAGGATTTAATTCCCTACTGGTGTAAAGCTATAAAATATATATGTGTGTATATATATACACACACACACTCTATGTTGGGATAGTGAAGAAAAGCAATCCAAGATAAGGTAAATATTTACATTTCTATTCACATAACTGAAAAGGCATAAAGCATAAGAAAAACCAACAGCTTGGTCCTCAGGGACGAAGTGTTGTTTTGTTTATACCCAGAGTCCCAGGACTTTGCTTAGAGCATCTTGCATCAGCTCTACTACAGAGTTACAAATAAGGAATCAGGTCATTCACTGGAAAAGATGCTCATATCGCTCTCCTATGGCTAAGGAGCTGTTGCAGTGTGGTGGTTCTGGCTGAAAGTTCATGCTGTAAATCCAAGTAGCACCAGGTGAACATCTGATTGCAATCCTGGAAAATATACCAGACAAACTCTTGCTCACATCAAAAACTGAGAAAGATGAGAAAAACAGCACACACTTGTCCTTTGACAATATTTCTTTTCCTTCCCTGTCTTCTGCAAAGTGACACAAATACTGAAAAGAATCCCATTTTCAGCCTACTTCTTGCTACCAAGAATCCTAACACAATTTATAGACTATAATTATAATCCAGACAGTGAAACATACAGGAACTGAAGACAACAGCTGTTCTCAAATTTGTGGCTAACAATACAATGTTATCAGCCCAAAAAAAGCAATTACAGACTACAGGACCTTTAAACCAGAAAAAAAAATGAAAATCAAAGACCATGGCAGATAAAGGCAGCATATCAGTACCCAGCCTCAGATGCCAATCAATTGTTTGTTACTGTAAACTATTGACAACCTGCTCCACCAGGTTATAAAATACTGGTATCATTTGCCTATTACTGGAGTGCAGTTAAAACATTCAGACGTGACAAGCAGTGACACCTCTACATCACGTTGGAAAGAAGCATTGCGGTTATCGTCCGAAATTAATGCTCCAAGGCAGGAAACAGCATTAATTTTTGACACATCACCAAGGATGATTTTAACAAGATTTTTTATGGTTGCAGGTAATGACCATAAACAGTGATGGCCAATAGCCTGGACAATAACTTGCGAAGACCAAGCAGAAGGTGCCACCCTGCCCACCTTTTCTTCCGGAACCCAGAGCACATGGAGGCTCAGAACTTCAAGTGTTCTCTCAGACTTAAAAGAATTCAAAACCCAAGTCAGAAAGTCTCAACAGATGTTGTAACTGTACTAAACATCAACCTCTATAACAGCTGAAGAGATATCTTCCTGTTAGAGCTGTTTTGGATTTTATTTATTTTTGTTAAACCTATTTTTTCTTAAGCATACAAACTGAAAATAGAATATAATGCTAAATATTTTACCAACACTGCACAGAGTAAGAAAGCATGGTGAGATGTGTGGAGGGTGTGGAGATTCGCTACCTCACTCTGCTGATCTTCATGAATTCTTACATTAAATATGAAACTAGAATTTAAAATTTCTCCCTGCTTTGCTTGTTCATCTTTTCTCCCAGCTTGACTTTTCTTTTTTAGCCTTACCCTTAGTATTTCTTACCCCTGTCTTCACCATTCCAAGCACTTCTTTTCTCTGTACTCAGCCAGGTCTCCCTCACTGTGACTTCAGCTGTAGGCGTTAGCAAAATTGGCTGCTTTGATTAGAAATGTGTGAGTGGAAGGCAGATAATAGCCTGGTTCTCTACACCTGATCTCCCAGTGAGGGGTCATTGATAGGGGTCAACAGCTGAAATAAGTGTCTCATCACATGAAGAGTTTGTGAAGGAAAAGCTGTACTGTCAAATAAAGTGGAGCACAGCAATTGGAAGAGGCAGTCATCTATGTATTTAGGCTGGTTTGTGTTTAGAAAATTTTGTTCTGGACAGGAGCTGTCAGCTCAACAGCTGCAGAGCCTTAAGTTCTGTATTTTACTATAGGACAGATTCACCTGAGGGAGTTACAACTCCATCCTCCCAGAAATGGGTTTGTTAGAGGGGCTACAGAAGTTGTAGCCACTCTTCTACCGAGACTGTGCTCCCTTCAATCTCCAGTCTCATGTGCAGTAAGGCTGTGGTAATAAACTTGAAGGATTTTTTTTTTTTTTTTTTTAAAGCCAGTTCACTGATGGCCTCTGATTAAATTATCTCTAGAGTAATCCATTTGTTGATTGAAACTTTTAAAATGGGGACCGTCCCAGATGATTTGACACTGGCTCCTGATGACTCATCAAGTTAAAGCCTTTACTTTAAATACTACTGTTATGAATGAAATGTCAAATAGTGACATTTGATATTCTGCACCAATTACTACTGTGCATTTGGGCACATAAACACCACTTAAGCGGAGTCAGAATCAGGCTGTTAGGAGTTCAGGGATCAAAAGAGACAGACTACTTGTCTTGTCTAGGTTTATAGACTACATAGCTATCGAGGGTCCATTAATCATGTGGGAAAAATACAGCTATTATGGCTGATGCAAAAAGAGACGGACTAGGGGAGGCTGAACAGGACACGTGTCTGTGCTGAGCCACACATCCCTTGCCCCTCTTGTACAGCCACTGGTTTATGCATCATTCTGAAATGAATGAAAAAAAATAAGGAGGCACTGTTGGATTAAAGCTGATGAGAGAGAAGAAATGTGGGTTTGAAAGCTGACAAACTTTCCAACAGTGGAAGGCACAGAGCTGTGAACGTCTGCCCTGATTCTTCTCAACTTTAATGATCAACAGTGGTAGAAAAGTGTCTTACAGAGGACATTGTTATATCAAGTCTTGAGAGTCAAAGCCCTGTTCCTTCACTTAAGGATATTTTCTATCCCCTGTATTTGTAAAAGCAACAGTATCTATGTCTCTCCCATACATAATTGTAATCAGGAGTTTTGCTCAACAACCTTTCAGACTCAAAGTAGTCAACAGAGATGAAAAGGAGGAAGTAGGAAAGTCTGGGTGTGTATCAGTGGTCAGAACCATGCCATCAATCCTGAATTTGATACTAAACAGCCTTTCTTTAGAGAAAGCTTAGCTATTCAACACTGAAAACTGTTCTTTTGAAGGTAGTGCTCCTGACATTCTTGACACAAACATAGAACTGAGATACCACAGACATTTAAATGAAATTTGACTTTAAAATTCTAAACTCAAAAGTCCAGGGTTATTAATTCTCATGCACATGTGTAGTTTCCAGCTTTATTTTCTCTGGAGCATGCCACTGACCCTATTTACTGCATCCCCCAGCTGTTTGTGTAGCTACTTCTCTTTTGAGTGAGACTGTGTTCAGAGGAAGCCAGCATGATGGATAACAGAAGTCCTTTGACATACCGTGTCATTTATCACATAACAGCCTCAATCCTGCTAACAGGGCCTTCTCCATATGTCACTGTCAGCTCCTATGCCACCCCAATGCATCAAGAAGAAGAGTTTGAATATGAAGCACTGTAATTCTTAAGTCACAGCTCATTGAAGCTTTCCAGACATGAAGAACCATTCTGTCTATCTGCCAGCTTGTTTGTTTAATTTTCACCCTGTCTCATATGTAAGAAATTAAGTTTTCAGTGTAGAAGAAAACCAGAAAAATGTCAGGTCTAGCAGAAAAGAGGAAGATAATCTCCAATTCCATCAGGAATCCAACGTGACATTTTGAAGTGGAGAAAGAAAAGACAGTCTACGAGCATTAGGCATAAGACAATTACTAGCAGACCTAAAAAGTCCTTTCTCCTTCCCAGTCTGGGGAAAAGGTTCCTTAATGTGCTGATGTGAAACTAGGAAGCTTAAAGGAATGCAGATAAGCTCCTGAATTCAGCTGCTTAATGGAAGCATACAACATCTCTTCAACCTCTTCAAAGGTACAAAATGGAGTTGAGGCTTCCAGAAAAGTCTCTTGAGATTATCCGATAGGTCCTGCTATGGGCTAGCTAAAGTAATTAGAAGTCACTCCTTAATGCAAAATTTCAGCACGTCAGTTCCCAGGTGACACTTGGAAACACAAAGTAGAGACTGGAGCCACTGCTTGGGCCTCAGCTCTGCTCTCTGTTATACTAACACAAACTTACCAGTCCCTGTGCTGTCTCTCAAGTGTTAGCATGGATGATAATCAAACCATGATCCATCCAGGCTCTCTTGCCATTAGACTTGGAATGTAGCCTGACTATGGTACTGGCTCCTTTCATTGATTATATCGTTTGGGCTGCCTGAGCACAGACAGCAGCTGTCTATAGCACTTGCACCTCTCTCTCTGCTTACTACATCCTAAATTATCTTCCCAATCCAGTGTGAAATAGCCAAGGGTGTGACTTCCCACAGTTCTAGTCTCCAAAACATTCATTCAACAAGATCAGGGCTTGCTTTCAGACCTTTTTTCTCAGCTTGTTCTTACAAACCCCATCCTGCCCTGCTCAGAGCCCAGTCTCTGCAGAGCACCTCAGCACTGCCTGGGCATCTCTGACTCTCCATGAGCCCAGAACCGACTCTTTTTAGTGCTTGAAGCACCCACGATGGAGCAGAGCTCCCACATCTAACCAGGCAAATTGTCATACCCTGTGTGTCCATGAATCACCCTTTAGAAAGTCAAAATTATAACCTTGTTTCATGTTCCTTCAGCAGTTTACAAAGCTGGCCCAAGCTTATACGAACCGTTTCATAGACTCATTTTGTCCTCGCTAGCATTTCCCAGGTTAGAAAACGTTCCATATTACTTTGAATGATTCACAGATTCCCTCAGTGTGAATGGTGTTAAATTCCAAGAATTAAGATGCCGTTTTGGATCACAAGTGATTTTAAAAATATGATTTGCCACTTCATTAGGTCATTGTTATGCAGTCTATGTATATTTCCATTTCATTAAAAAATTTTCAAAAGAATCACTGGCAAATTACAGCTTGGAAATTAGTCAATAAAACTTTATTATGCTAACCCTTAATAGGATTATTAATGTGAAGGAACTAAAAATTAATTTCTTCCTCAGCAAAAATTTTACTGACAAAACTCCATATCTTTGTGGCATTCACATAACTATTCTTCTTTCTTGATGCCTACTCTTTCTTAAAGGAGAATCACAGAAGGTATATTAAATATTATATTATTTACAAGTGTTATTTCTATAAGCTGGGTCATAAATTGGCTGACTCAAAGGTTCCAAATTTCAGAATACTTAAGGTTTTGGGGCAGCAACTTAGCATCCAGCCAAATTGTCTTCTAGTCACAGATCAGATCATACCTCTTCATCCTCTCTGTTAACTATTCACAGTAGATGCTTTAAGTAGAGATATTAAAGGAGTGATTGAGCAGAGCCTAGTGAGCCTAGTCACTAACAAGCCCTTCAAAGACCTTCATAACCCTATAAGCAGTTCTCTCCCTGAAGCTGCTAGGATGGAGTTCTGAATCAAAAATATCACTGCTGCTTTCCTGCGTATTTCAGAGTTTGGCATAAAGACAGACTTGTTTGTGTGTATGAAGGGAAAGAAACAAAAGAATGATAATTCAGCTAGGGGCAAGCCTTGGTCATTACTTGGACCACTAGGCAACAGGGTTGAATTACAACTTGTCATGACAGCACCCTAAATAACTGTTAGCTGGAAATATTAGCTTACATTACAGAAACAATTACAAGAGTTAGCCATTTGGAAAAGGAAAACATACTGCTGAAGCACTGCTGTTCAGCCACCGCAGTTCACATTCTTCAGATTAGAACAGATATTTCATGGGGGGAAAAAGATAAATCAAACCAAGTTTATGTCCCAAGCAAAGCAACATGTTTTCAGCATAACACACCTCAAAACACACACGTATTTGTGTGCCTAATCTGCATAAGCCCATTCCCACAGGATGAACATAATCAAAAATGAGAGCACAAATGGCCATTTAAATGCCTAAGCTCCAACTTGAGTAATTGTGTATGCAGACGCATATGTATTTTTCAAGCACAACTGCATCCTTTCAATAGTGACAATCTGGATCAAATGGCCTCGATTACCATGACTATATATGCACTTACACACATAGAACACTGTTCTTGGCAAACCCCGAAACAAACTCCTTATTTAGGCTCACATCAGGTTAAAGCAAAAAATAGCAATGAAAAAATCATACGTGCACCACAAGCTAGTTTGTGGGGAATTAGTGCTTGCTGGATACATGCTGTTTAGGGACCACACATTCCATTTGAGACTGTGCAAGCAAAATTACAGTTTTGGAGCTGTGCGTGTGTTTCTTAAGGATGGATAAAATGCTTGGGGAAAAACACACACACAAAACAGAAGCGGTTTGATTGCAACTAAGTGATTTAATTTTCAAGTCACTCTGTAGTTTACCATCTGCTGCCAACCTAGTTGCTGCTACTTCCGCCCAATGGCTTTAAACCAACAATCTCCAGCATGGGTTCAGAGGTTATAAAAAGCTACTTTGTACCAGTCCAAAGGTGGTACACTAGGCAGTACCTCTCATTAAAGTAGGTACAGCTTTGTTATGGTGCTCTGTGACCCTTTGGGATAAATATTTACATATATATATATATATATATATATATATATAAAACACATTGCCATCATCAATACATACACAGCCAAAACTGACACATACCAGCTGAAAAAGGGAAAGGTATGAACACTGGCAAATAGCAGCCCCGAGCTGGGCTTTTGCTTTGGTAAGAAACCACGTAATGGAAAGACGTACTTGATTCAGATTATTTCTGCTGCTTACAGCAACAGAGGATCTCTCTCAATATTGTCCTTTTTCTTTACATTCTGTATTAGCGTTATGAGTCTGGAAGCTCAAAGCCATTGATATGGACACTGATTCTGAGCAGACTGCGTGCTCGATGAGGTTACATACTGTTCAAATCTGTCTAAAGATAGACGGAGAAGTAGCATAGTTCAAGGGTGCCCTCACCTGCATGTCAGGGAAAGAGATGGAAATTACTGCAACTTAAAGTGCTCAGCTCTTCAGTGCTCGTCTCCACTTGAAAAGTAGCATGTGCACACAACCACACAGCACATTCCCCAAACGTCTATTCCAAAGCCAGCTTTCTTCACATAATATGCATGTTCTGGAGGAGGGAAAACAACTGTTCTTCCATTGCCTTCAGTCATGGGCTTTTCACATTCAACTCTAAAGCATGTTTATAGTGAAACACTAGACAGATCAAGCAGTAAGCTTTTTACTCCATGCAAATGGTTTAACCCACAAAGCATGACCTGCCTTTCCTGTATTGACTTTCCATGGATCTCAGCCTAAACCCAAAGATGTTATTAAAAATTTCCTAAAAATATTCAGGTAAAACATAGCTTAATCTCCTTTAGCTCTTTCTACTTCAATTTCAGGCCTTGCTTTGCATCTCTGCCATCACACTTATAATACAGACCCGCCTTGCCTGACATTATATCCATCAGAGCATAGAATTCACCGCTAGCTCAAATATGACACTAGAGATTTCTATGATATAGACAAACATCTATTAGAGAATTGGATGACAGGCCACCAAATTTTTTCATGTCACTGGAGCAAGGATTTAAAACCACGATCATGCTCTGTAGAAGTGACTGATTAGTGCAATAAACTGCATTAAAACCTAAGCCTCTTTTCCTGCTTCTTCTCATTTCTAAATGGTATTAAAATAGTTTATGATTGTTCAGCTACTCTGCACTTTACATCCTCTTATGTGTCATAACCATTTTTGAGAAGACAGAAAAATTGTCACTTTTTAAATCTTTGTCTTTTTTTTTTTTTTTTTCCCTAATGATCTTTTGCTAGCTAACAGACAACGAATATGGGAAATGTTCCTCAACAAGGATGTTTTCATTATTGTTATCACTTTTACCTACTGGTAAAAGACACCCTGGACCAAAGCTAGAACTGGGAATCGAATTTCTGCTTTAGGCAGTGCTCAGTCTGAGCAGGCGTCCCCTGGGAGAAATGGTACTTCCTTCAGCTGAGCTGAACATTTTGGGGAGAGAAACGAGGGGACATAGCAGACAAAAACGTACTACCAGAGATGTCAATAGATGTACATAAGAAGAATCCTTGCACACACACAATGTAGTTATTGCCGAATAACTCTACAGGAGTAGAAGGAGAGCTTTAAAAAAAAAAAAAGTCAGAGGAACTAAAATAATCAAAAGTAGCATTGCATGAAGGTACTGACCCGATTATGGATTGTTATGTATACATATTTAGAAATAAAGCACTTTGCCTATTTGCAGTCTATAATACATATGCAGTGGAATAATAGGTCTCCAACTATTATAATAATTGTACCTTAAGTACTTGTCATTTGTTACAGACAAATGAAAGCAATCCGAAAAGAGGTTTAAGATCTAGACTATGTTGTTCAGTGCCTCTTCTTCACTGCATACTGCTTGCTCAGACAGAGGGCATGGAAGAGTCCCATAGAATGTAACAGAGTATTCAACTATCTTATGTAAGGAATCAACCACTTGTGAAATTCCAGTTCTAAAAGGCCAGGGAAAAGTTGCTCAGCTCTAAACAATTCTGAACACAGCATAATTTATACTGAATCTTACCTTATAAATAATCACTATTTCCATGCAACAAAATATCATTGTGGCTATCCAAGGGTTCCTGTCATGGTTACAATATCATTGAGCTAAGCTCTGTTCAAATACTAACCTCAAAGTTTTGCAGTAAGTACAGACTCAAGGTTCACCATTACTGAAGCCCTCTTCCCTGCCCATCTCACCTCTTCTGTATTGTCAGTCCGTCCTGTCCCCCCCCCC